>NW_026916211.1:10000-12426 GCF_034315485.1 Pezoporus occidentalis | reverse complement strand
TGATATATAGGAAAACACAGTAAATGTAACAAAGTGAGCAAAATAAAGCATGTTCAAGAGCATTCTAATGACCCACAGAGGTACTCAACCCTAACCCTAACCCTAACCCTAACACTAACCCTAACCCATTTCTCCCCTGTAACTGTAACAAAGTGAGTGTAATACTATATGTATATATATATACAGGAAAACAGAGGAAACGTAACAAAGTGAGCAAAATAAAACATGTTCAAGAGCATTCTAATGACCCACAGAGGTTCTCAACCCTAACCCTAACCCTAACCCTAACCCTAACCCTAAACCTAACCCTAACCCTAACCCATATCTCCCCAGTAACTGTAACAAAGAGAGAGTAATACAATATGTATATAGATATAAAGGAAAACACAGTAAATGTAACAAAGTGAGCAAAATAAAGCATGTTCAAGAGCATTCTAATGACCCACAGAGGTACTCAACCCTAACCCTAACCCTAACCCTAACACTAACCCTAACCCATTTCTCCCCTGTAACTGTAACAAAGTGAGTGTAATACTATATGTATATATATATACAGGAAAACAGAGGAAACGTAACAAAGTGAGCAAAATAAAACATGTTCAAGAGCATTCTAATGACCCACAGAGGTTCTCAACCCTAACCCTAACCCTAACCCTAACCCTAACCCTAAAAATAACCCTAACCCTAACCCATTTCTCCCCTGTAACTGTAACAAAGTGAGTGTAATACTATATGTATATATATATACAGGAAAACAGAGGAAACGTAACAAAGTGATCAAAATAAAGCATGTTCAAGAGGATTCTAATGACCCACAGAGGTTCTCAACCCTAACCCTAACCCTAACCCTAACCCTAACCCTAACCGTAAACCTAACCCTACCCCATTTCTCCCCTCTAACTGTAACAAAGCGAGTGTAATACTATATATCTAGATATATAGGAAAACACAGTAAACGTAACAAAGTGAGCAAAATAAAGTATGTTCAAGAGCATTCTAATGACCCACAGAGGTTCTCAACCCCAACCCTAACCCTAACCCTAACCCTAACCCTAACCCATTTCTCCCCTGTAACTGTAACAAAGTGAGTGCAACACTATATATATAGATATATAGGAAAACACAGTAAATGTAACAAAGTGAGCAAAATAAAGCATGTTCAAGAGCATTCTAATGACCCACAGAGGTACTCAACCCTAACCCTAACCCTAACCCTAACACTAACCCTAACCCATTTCTCCCCTGTAACTGTAACAAAGTGAGTGTAATACTATATGTATATATATATACAGGAAAACAGAGGAAACGTAACAAAGTGAGCAAAATAAAACATGTTCAAGAGCATTCTAATGACCCACAGAGGTTCTCAACCCTAACCCTAACCCTAACCCTAACCCTAACCCTAACCCTAACCCTAACCCTAACCCTAACCCATTTCTCCCCTGTAACTGTAACAAAGTGAGTGTAATACTATATGTATATATATATACAGGAAAACAGAGGAAACGTAACAAAGTGATCAAAATAAAGCATGTTCAAGAGGATTCTAATGACCCACAGAGGTTCTCAACCCTAACCCTAACCCTAACCCTAACCCTAACCCTAACCGTAAACCTAACCCTACCCCATTTCTCCCCTCTAACTGTAACAAAGCGAGTGTAATACTATATATCTAGATATATAGGAAAACACAGTAAACGTAACAAAGTGAGCAAAATAAAGTATGTTCAAGAGCATTCTAATGACCCACAGAGGTTCTCAACCCCAACCCTAACCCTAACCCTAACCCTAACCCTAACCCATTTCTCCCCTGTAACTGTAACAAAGTGAGTGCAACACTATATATATAGATATATAGGAAAACACAGTAAATGTAACAAAGTGAGCAAAATAAAGCATGTTCAAGAGCATTCTAATGACCCACAGAGGTACTCAACCCTAACCCTAACCCTAACCCTAACCCTACTAACCCTAACCCATTTCTCCCCTGTAACTGTAACAAAGTGAGTGTAATACTATATGTATATATATATACAGGAAAACAGAGGAAACGTAACAAAGTGAGCAAAATAAAACATGTTCAAGAGCATTCTAATGACCCACAGAGGTTCTCAACCCTAACCCTAACCCTAACCCTAACCCTAACCCTAACCCTAACCCTAACCCTAACCCATTTCTCCCCTGTAACTGTAACAAAGTGAGTGTAATACTATATGTATATATATATACAGGAAAACAGAGGAAACGTAACAAAGTGATCAAAATAAAGCATGTTCAAGAGGATTCTAATGACCCACAGAGGTTCTCAACCCTAACCCTAACCCTAACCCTAACCCTAACCCTAACCGTAAACCTAACCCTACCCCATTTCTCCCCTCTAACTGTAACAAAGCGAGTGTAATACTATATATCTAGATATATAGGAA
>NW_026916211.1:0-2500 GCF_034315485.1 Pezoporus occidentalis | reverse complement strand
GTGAGTGCAACACTATATATATAGATATATAGGAAAACACAGTAAATGTAACAAAGTGAGCAAAATAAAGCATGTTCAAGAGCATTCTAATGACCCACAGAGGTACTCAACCCTAACCCTAACCCTAACCCTAACCCTAACCCTAACCCTAACCCTAACCCTAACCCATTTCTCCCCTGTAACTGTAACAAAGTGAGTGTAATACTATATGTATATATATATACAGGAAAACAGAGGAAACGTAACAAAGTGATCAAAATAAAGCATGTTCAAGAGGATTCTAATGACCCACAGAGGTTCTCAACCCTAACCCTAACCCTAACCCTAACCCTAACCCTAACCCTAACCCTAACCCTACCCCATTTCTCCCCTCTAACTGTAACAAAGCGAGTGTAATACTATATATCTAGATATATAGGAAAACACAGTAAACGTAACAAAGTGAGCAAAATAAAGTATGTTCAAGAGCATTCTAATGACCCACAGAGGTTCTCAACCCCAACCCTAACCCTAACCCTAACCCTAACCCATTTCTCCCCTGTAACTGTAACAAAGTGAGTGCAACACTATATATATAGATATAAAGGAAAACACAGTAAATGTAACAAAGTGAGCAAAATAAAGCATGTTCAAGAGCATTCTAATGACCCACAGAGGTACTCAACCCTAACCCTAACCCTAACCCTACCACTAACCCTAATAAAGCATGTTCAAGAGCATTCTAATGACCCACAGAGGTTCTCAACCCTAACCCTAACCCTAACCCTAACCCTAACCCTAACCCTAACCCTAACCCTAACCCCATTTCTCCCCTGTAACTGTAACAAAGTGAGTGTAATACTATATATATATATATATAGGAAAACACAGTAAACGTAACAAAGTGAGCAAAATAAAGTATGTTCAAGAGCATTCTAATGACCCACAGAGGTTCTCAACCCTAACAACCCTAACCCTAACCCTAACCCTAACCCTAACCCATTTCTCCCCTGTAACTGTAACAAAGTGAGTGCAACACTATATATATAGATATATAGGAAAACACAGTAAATGTAACAAAGTGAGCAAAATAAAGCATGTTCAAGAGCATTCTAATGACCCACAGAGGTTCTCAACCCTAACCCTAACCCTAACCCTAACCCTAACCCTAACCCATTTCTCCCCTGTAACTGTAACAAAGTGAGTGCAACACTATATACATAGATATATAGGAAAACACAGTAAATGTAACAAAGTGAGCAAAATAAAGCATGTTCAAGAGCATTCTAATGACCCACAGAGGTTCTCAACCCTAACCCTAACCCTAACCCTAACCCTAACCCTAACCCTAACCCATTTCTCCCCTGTAACTGTAACAAAGTGAGTGTAATACTATATATATATATATATAGGAAAACACAGTAAACGTAACAAAGTGAGCAAAATAAAGCATGTTCAAGAGCATTCTAATGACCCACAGAGGTTCTCAACCCTAACCCTAACCCTAACCCTAACCCTAACCCCTAACCCATTTCTCCCCTGTAACTGTAACAAAGTGAGTGTAATACTATATATATATATATATAGGAAAACACAGTAAACGTAACAAAGTGAGCAAAATAAAGCATGTTCAAGAGCATTCTAATGACCCACAGAGGTTCTCAACCCTAACCCTAACCCTAACCCTAACCCTAACCCTAACCCTAACCCTAAACCTAACCCTAACCCTAACCCATTTCTCCCCTGTAACTGTAACAAAGTGAGTGTAATACTATATGTATATATATATACAGGAAAACAGAGGAAACGTAACAAAGTGATCAAAATAAAGCATGTTCAAGAGGATTCTAATGACCCACAGAGGTTCTCAACCCTAACCCTAACCCTAACCCTAACCCTAACCCTAACCTAACCCTAACCCTACCCCATTTCTCCCCTCTAACTGTAACAAAGCGAGTGTAATACTATATATCTAGATATATAGGAAAACACAGTAAACGTAACAAAGTGAGCAAAATAAAGTATGTTCAAGAGCATTCTAATGACCCACAGAGGTTCTCAACCCCAACCCTAACCCTAACCCTAACCCTAACCCTAACCCATTTCTCCCCTGTAACTGTAACAAAGTGAGTGCAACACTATATATATAGATATATAGGAAAACACAGTAAATGTAACAAAGTGAGCAAAATAAAGCATGTTCAAGAGCATTCTAATGACCCACAGAGGTACTCAAACCCTAACCCTAACCCTAACCCTAACACTAACCCTAACCCATTTCTCCCCTGTAACTGTAACAAAGTGAGTGTAATACTATATGTATATATATATACAGGAAAACAGAGGAAACGTAACAAAGTGAGCAAAATAAAACATGTTCAAGAGCATTCTAATGACCCACAGAGGTTCTCAACCCTAACCCTAACCCTAACCCTAACCCTAACCCTAAACCTAACCCTAACCCTAACCCATTTCTCCCCTGTAACTGTAACAAAGTGAGTGTAATACTATATGTATATAT
>NW_026916210.1:0-32284 GCF_034315485.1 Pezoporus occidentalis | reverse complement strand
TGGGGCATCCCACTTGTCTATGGGGCATCCCGCTTGCCTATGGGGCACCCCACACATCTATGGGGCATCACACTTGCCTATGGGGCACCCCACATATCTATGGGGCATCACACTTGTCTATGGGGCACAACACATGTCTATGGGGCACCCCATATATCTATGGGGCACAACACATGTCTATGGGGCATCACACTTGTCTATGGGGCACCCCACTTGTCTATGGGGCAGCTAAGTGCCCCATGGGAAGGCATCAAAGCAGTTTGGGGGGGGGGAAGAGATGCTCTATGGGGCACCCCACACATCTATGGGGCACACCACTTGTCTATGGGGCTGCTGAGTGACCCATAGGATGGCATCAAAGCAGTTTGGGGGGGGGGGAAGGGATGCTCTATGGGGCACCCCACATATCTATGGGGCACGCCACTTGTCTATGGGGCACCCCACATATCTATGGGGCACCCCACATACCTATGGGGCACACCACTTGTCTATGGGGCTCCTGAGTGACCCATGGGAAGGCATCAAAGCAGTTTCGGGGGGGGGGGGGGGAAGAAATGCTCTATGGGGCACCCCACACATCTATGGGGCACGCCACTTGTCTATGGGGCACCCCACACATCTATGGGGCAGCTGAGCTCTAGGGGGAGGAAGCCCCACACACCCCACCCCCCTGCCAGGAGCAGCCCATGGGGCAGCTGGGAGATGCTGGGGAGGGTCTATGGGGCACGGCGTGCAGCCAGGGGTGGGCTATGGGGCACATGTGGGGCAGCCATAGGGCAGCTATGGGGCAGCCGTGGGGCAGCCATGGGGCAGCCAGAAGGAAGCTATGACACAGTCATAGTGAAGCTATAGGGCAGCTATAGGGCAGCCATAGGGAGGCATAGGGCAACCATAGGGCAGCCATAGGGCACCTATAGGGCAGCTATAGGGCAGCTATGGGGCAGCCATAGGGCAGCTATAGGGCAGCCATAGGGCAGCTATAGGGCAGCCATAGGGCACCTATAGGGCAGCTATAGGGCAGCCATAGGGCAGCCATAGGGCACCTATAGGGCAGCTATAGGGCAGCTATGGGGCAGCCATAGGGCAGCTATAGGGCATGCATAAGGCAGCCATAGGGTACGCATAGAGCAGCTGTAGGGCAGCCATGGGGCTGCTATAGTGCAGCCATAGGGCAACTATAGGGCAGCCATGGGGCAACTATAGGGCAGCTATAGGGCAGCTATGGGGCAGCCATAGGGCAGCTATAGGGCAGCCATAGGGCATGCATAAGGCACCCATAGGGTACGCATAGAGCAGCTGTAGGGCAGCCATGGGGCTGCTATAGTGCAGCCATAGGGCAGCTATAGGGCAGCCATGGGGCAACTATAGGGCAGCCATGGGGCCACTATGGGGCAGCCATGGGGCAGCCACGGGGCAGCTATGGGACAGCCATGGGGCCACTATGGGGCTGCTATGGGGCAGTTATGGGGCAGCCATGGAACAGCTATGGGGCAGCCGTGGGGCAGCCATGGAACCGCTATGGGGCAGCCATGGAGCCGCTATGGGGCAGTTATGGGGCAGGCATGGGGCCGCTATGGGGCAGTTATGGAGCCGCTATGGGGCATTTATTGGGCAGCCATGGAACCGCTATGGGGCAGCCGTGGGGCAGCCATGGGGCCACTATGGAGCAGCAATGGGGCTGCTATGGAGCAGTTATGGGGCAGTTATGGGGCAGGCATGGGGCAGCAATGGGGCAGCAATGGAACTGCTATGGGGCATCTGTGGGGCTGCCATGGAACCGCTATGGGGCAGCCATGGAGCGGCTATGGAGCAGTTATGGGGCAGCCATGGAACCGCTATGGGGCAGTTATGGGGCAGCCATGGGGCCGCTATGGGGCAGTTATGGGGCAGCAATGGAACCACTATGGGGCCGCTATGGGGCAGCTGTGGGGCAGCAATGGAACCGCTCTGGGGCAGGTGTGGGGCAGTTATGGGGCAGCCATGGAACCGCTCTGGGGCAGTTATAGCGGCTGCTATGGGGCAGCTGTGGGGCAGCAATGGAACCGCTATGGGGCAGGTGTGGGGCAGTTATGGGGCAGCTGCGGAACCGCTCTGGGGCAGCTGTGGAACTGCTCTGGGGCAGTTATGGAGCAGTTATGGGGCAGCCATGGAACCGCTATGGGGCAGGTGTGGAACCGCTTTGGGGCAGTTATGGGGCTGCTATGGGGCAGCAATGGAACTGCTCTGGGGCAGTTATGGGGCAGTTATGGAGCAGTTATGGGGCAGGTGTGGCGCCGCTCTGGGGCAGTTATGGAGCAGTTATGGGGCAGCCATGGAACCGCTCTGGGGCAGTTATGGGGCTGCTATAGGGCAGCCATGGAACCGCTATGGGGCAGTTATGGAGCAGTTATGGGGCAGCCATGGAACCGCTATGGGGCAGTTATGGAGCAGTTATGGGGCAGCCATGGAACCACTATGGGGCAGGTGTGGAACCGCTCTGGGGCAGTTATGGGGCTGCTATGGGGCAGCAATGGAACTGCTCTGGGGCAGCTATGGGGCCGCTATGGGGCAGCAATGGAACCGCTATGGGGCTGCTATGGGGCAGGTGTGGGGCCGCTATGGGGCACGTGTGGGGCTGCTATGGGGCTGCTGTGGGGCAGTTATGGAGCAGTTATGGGGCCGCTATTGGGCACGTGTGGGGCAGTTATGGGGCAGCTATGGAACTGGTATGGGGCACCTATGGGGCAGTTATGGGGCAGTTATGGGGCAGGTGTGGAGCTGCTATGGGGCAGCTATGGGGCCACTATGGGGCAGCAATGGAACCGCTATGGGGCTGCTATGGGGCAGGTGTGGGGCCGCTATGGGGCAGGTGTGGAACCGCTATGGGGCTGCTGTGGGGCTGCTATGGGGCAGCTGTGAGGCAGTTATGGGGCAGCCATGGAACCGCTATGGGGCAGCTATGGGGCAGTTATGGGGCAGCTATGGGGCAGCTATGGGGCAGTTATGGGGCAGTTATGGGGCAGCTATGCGGTCGCTATGGAGCAGTTATGGGGCTGCTATGGAGCAGCTATGGGGCCGCTATGGGGCAGCCATGGAACCGCTCTGGGGCAGTTATGGGGCCGCTATGGTGCAGGTGTGGGGCCGCTATGGGGCAGCAATGGGGCAGCAATGGAGGCGCTATGGGGCAGCAATGGAGGCGCTATGGGGCAGTTATGGGGCAGGTGTGGGGCAGCTATGGGGCAGCACTGGAGGTGCTATGGGGCAACTATGGGGCAGGTATGGGGCAGCAATGGAGGCGCTATGGGGCAGGTGTGGGGCAGCACTGGAGGCGCTATGGGTCCGGCGTGGGTCACTCACGGGCACGCTGAAGTGGACGCCATCGTAGCGATAAACCTTGTGTGGGGCGCGGCGCAGGGCCGGGTCCACCAGGAGCTTGTAACTGCGCCAGGGGGGGCCCTGCCCCCGAGGCTCAGCCCCCGCCTCCGCTTCCATCCTCGGGCATCGGCGCTGCGGGGGGCGGAGCCTCAGGAACTGACCCATGGGAACCCATAGGGACCCATGGAGAGACCATAGGGACCCATAGGGAACCATAGAGACCTCATAGAGACCCATAGAGACCCATAGAGACACATAGGGACCCATAGAGACCCCATAGAGACCCCATAGAGACCCATAGAGACCCATAGAGACCCCATAGAGACCCCATAGAGACCCATAGAGACCCATAGAGACCCCATAGAGACCCATAGAGACCCATAGAGACCCATAGGGACCCATAGAGACCCCATAGAGACCCATAGAGACCCCATAGAGACCCATAGAGACCCATAGAGACCCCATAGAGACCCCATAGAGACCCATAGAGACCCATAGAGAGACATAGAGACCCATAGAGACCCCATAGAGACCCCATAGGGAGACGTAGAGACCCATAGAGACCCATAGAGACCCATAGAGAGACCATAGGGACCCATAGAGACCCCATAGAGACCCATAGAGACCCATAGAGACCCATAGGGAACCATAGGGACCCATAGAGACCCCATAGAGACCCATAGAGACCCATAGAGACCCATAGAGACCCATAGAGACTCCATAGAGACCCATAGAGACCCATAGAGACCCATAGAGACCCATAGAGACCCATAGGGAACCATAGAGACCCATAGAGACCCATAGAGACCCATAGGGAACCATAGAGACCCATAGAGACCCATAGAGACCCATAGGGAACCATAGAGACCCATAGGGACCCATAGAGAGACATAGAGACCCATAGAGAGACCATAGAGACCCCATAGAGACCCATAGAGACCCATAGAGACCCATAGAGACCCATAGAGACCCATAGAGACCCATAGAGACTATAGGGACCCATAGAGACTATAGGGACCCATAGAGACCCATAGAGAGACCATAGGGACCCATAGAGAGACATTGGGACCCATAGAGACACATAGAGACCCCATAGAGACCCCATAGAGACCCCATAGAGACCCATAGAGACCCCATAGAGACCCATAGGGACCCCACAGAGACCCATAGAGAGACCATAGGGACCCATAGAGAGACCATAGGGACCCATAGGGAGCCATAGAGACATAGAGACCCATAGAGACCCCATAGAGACCCCATAGAGACCCCATAGAGACCCATAGAGACCCATAGAGACCCCATAGAGACCCATAGAGAGACCCATAGAGACCCATAGAGACCCCATAGAGACCCCACAGAGACCCCACAGAGACCCCACAGGGACCTATAGAGACCCAAGGGGACCCCATAGGCCCATAGACAGCCCCACAGACACCCCATAGAGACCCATAGGGAACCATAGGGACACATAGGGACCCATAGAGTGACCATAGTGACCCACAGAGAACCCCTGGAGACCCCACAGGCACCCATAGACACCCCATAGAGACCCACAGAGACCCATAGAGACCCATAGAGACCCATAGAGACCCCATAGAGGCCCCATAGAGACCCATAGACACCCCATAGAGCCCCCATAGACACCCACAGTTACTCCCTCACCTCCACAATCACCCCATAGCCCCCCCCCCATAGGCCTATAGACCCTCAGAGACCCCCCCCAGAACCCCACAGACACCCCCAGCGCCCCATACGTGCCCCATAGGCCCACACATCCCCTCAGCCCCATAGGCACCCCATAGCCCCCTACAAACCCCTATAGGCACCCCATAGAGCCCCAGAGACACCCCATAGAGCCCCACAGGCCCCCATAGGCACCCCATAGATACCCATAGAGCCCCATAGCCCCCCACAGACACCCCATAGATCCCTATAGAGCCCCGTAGGCCCCCCTAGAGCCCCATAGACTCCCATAGCGACCCCATAGAGCCCCACAGGCTCCCATAGAGCCCCATAGATCCCCATAGAGCACCACAGACCAACATAAACGCCCCATAGGCCCCATAGAGCCCCATAGAACCCCACAGCTCCCCATAGACACCCCACAGAGCCCCATAGAGCCCCACAGGCCCCCATAGAGCCCCATAGACATCCCATAGATCCCCATAGAGCCCCACAGGCACTCATAGAGCACCATTGACCCCATAGCTCCCCATAGACACCCCACAGACCCCATAGCCGCCCACAGACCCCCATAGACCCCCATAGACACCCCATAGAGCCCCACAGGCCCCACAGACACCCCACAGAGCCCCATAGACACCCCGTAGAGCCCCAGAGATCTCCACAGACACCCCATAGACACCCATAGAGCACCACAGGCCCCATAGAGCCCCACAGAACCCCACAGATGCCCCATAGCCCCCCACAGACCCCTAAAGGCCCCCATAGACCCCCATAGCTCCCCATAGAGCCCCATAGACACCCCATAGCTCCCCATAGACACCGATAGACACCCATAGACCCCACAGAGCCCCATAGACACCCCATAGAGCCCCACAGACCCCTATAGACCCCCATAGGACCCATAGAGCCCCAGAGACACCCCACAGGCCCCCATAGCTCCCCACAGACACCCGATAGAGCCCCACAGGCCCCACAGAACCCCATAGACACCCATAGAGCCCCATAGGTCCCCATAGAGCCCCACAGAGCCGCACAGAACCCCATAGACACCCATAGAGCCCCATAGCTCCCCATAGAGCCCCACAGAGCCCCACAGACACCCATAGTCACCCACAGGCACCATAGAGCCCCATAGCTCCCCATAGCTCACCACAGAGCCCCATAGACACCCCATAGACACCCACATACACCCATAGACACCCCATAGCTCCCCATAGAGCCCCACAGAGCCCCATAGATCCCCATAGAGCACCACAGACCAACATAGACACCCCATAGCTCCCCACAGAGCCCCATAGACACCCCATAGACCCCATAGCTCCCCATAGAGCCCCACAGGCCCCATAGAGCCCCATAGACCCCATAGGCCCCAAACCCCCCCCCCTCCTCCTCCTCACCGGCCGCTCTCGCCGCCGCCGCCCCCCCTCTTCGGTTCCGGTTCCGGTCTCGCTTCCGGTTCCGGTTGTTCCGGTTCCGGTTCCGGTCAGGCCCAAGCCCGAGTGTCCGGTACCGGCGGCGCCAGCGGGAGACTGAGGGGGGAAAGGAGGCGGAGCCAGCTGCGCATGCGCGGGCCCGCGCCGCACTTTCCATCCTTTTCTTTCACCCCCCAAAAAAAAAAACCCAAAAAAAAAAGAAAAAAACACCAAAAAACAAAGCTCAAAGTGGACGTTTTTCACCCCCCCTCCCCCCACCAAATTAATTAATTAAGTTATTAATTAATTCACCCGTTAATCGCCAACCGTGGCGAATCTGCCGAGCGCTAAGCGGAGGCGCTCCGCGCATGCGCGACAGCCTCCGCTGCGCTGGGTCCTAGCGCCCGACCTCTCCCCCCCCACACTTTACCCATGGCGCTAAAAAGGGGGGGTCATTAGCATGTATTTGCATATGGCGGGAAAAGGCACAGCCAGCACCACGCCCCGAAACCCCTCCCCCTTTTATTTTAACCGAATTCCCCCCCAAAAAAACACCCAAAAAGAGGAAATTTAGCGGCGGCATCGCCCCGGCCCTTCCCCCCCCCCCAAAAAATCGCCTTTCGGGGTGGGGAGGGGGCGGGGCTTGGATTGGCCCCGCCCACATCGGCATGGCGGCCAATGGGGAGTCGCGACGGCGAGGCCACGCCCCCATAGGGGAAGGGGCTATGTTAGAAGGGGGCGTGGTCATGGGGCGTGGCCATGGGGCGAAGGGGCGTGGTCATGGGCAAATGGGGGCGTGGTCATGGTAAGGGGGCGTGGCCATAGGGGAAAGTGGACGTGGTCATAGAGCAAAGGGGCGTGGCCACGAGCAAAAGAGGGCGTGGTCATGGGGCAAAGGGGGCGTGGTCACGGGGGGGGGGGAAGGAGGCGTGGTCATGCGCCGAAGGGGGCGTGGTCATGGGACAGAGGGGGCGTGGCCATTGGGCAAAGGGGCGTGGTCATGGGTCAATGGGGCGTGGCCATGGGGCAAGGGGGCGTGGTCACAGGACAAAGGAGACGTGGCCATAGGGGGGAAGGGGGCGTGGCCATGGAGGGGTGGACATGGGGCAAAGGGGGCGTGGTCGTTGGAAAAAGGGGGCGTGGATGTGGGGCAAAGGGGCGTGGCTGTGATACAAAGGGGGTGTGGCCATGGGGGGAAGGGGGCGTGGTCATTGGATAAAGGGGGCGTGGCCATGTGGCGAATGGGGCGTGGCCATGGGGAGGTACTGGCGAAAGGGGGCGTGGTCATGTGGCAAAGGGGGCGTGGCCTGGGGGATGGATATGGGGACATAGGGGGTGGATATGGGGCTATGGGGGCGGATATGGGGCGATGCGGGAGGGATATGGGGCTATAGGGGGTGGTTATGGGGCTATAGGGGTGGATATGGGGCTATGGGGGGTGGATATGGGGCTATAGGGGTGGATATGGGGCTATGGGGGGTGGATATGGGGCTATAGGGGTGGATATGGGGCTATGGAGGTGGATATAGGGCAATGGGGGGTGGATATGAGGCTATAGGGATGGATATGGGGCTATAGGGGGGCGTGGTCATGGTGCGAATGGGGCGTGGTCACAGTCAAAAGGGGGCGTGGTCATATGGTAAAGGGGCGTGGTCATGGGCCAAAGGGGCGTGGCTGTGGGGCAAAGGAGGCTTGGCCATGGGGCAAAAGGGGGCGTGGTCATGGAGCAAAGGGGGCGTGGCCTCACCCATTCATCCCCCCCCCCCATCAGTGCATGGGGGGGGTCAGGGGTGCCCCATATGTGCCCCCCAAGGGGGTTTTTGGGGGGTGCACCCATAGCCCCATAGCGCCCCCATAGCCCCCTATTGCCCCATAGACCCCTATTGCCCCATAGCCCCCCATAGTGCACCCATAGCCCCCCATAGTGCACCCATAGCCCCATATTGCCCCATAGCCCTCCATTGCCCCCATAGCCCCCTATTGCACCCAGAGCTCTCTATTGCCCCATAGCCCCCTATTGCCCCCATAGCCCCCATTGCCCCCCATTGACTCCATTGCCCCCATAGCCCCCTATTGCACCCATAGCCCTCTATTGCCCCCATAGCCCCATAGTGCCCCCATAGCCCCTATTGCCCCATAGCCCCCACTGCCCCCATAGACTCCATTGCCCCCATAGCCTGCTATTGCACCCATAGCCCTCTATTGCCCCATAGTGCACCCATAGCCCCCCATAGTGCACCCATAGCCCCCTATAGTGCACCCATAGACCCCTAGTGCACCCATAGCCCCCTATTGCCCCATAGCCCCCTATTTCCCCCATAGCCCCCTATTGCCCCCATAGCCCCCTATTGCCCCATAGCCCTCTATTGCCCCATAACCCCCCTCTTGCCCCATAGCCCCATATTGCACCCATACCCCCATAGTGCACCCATAGCTGCCTATAGTGCACCCATAGCCCCATAGTGCACCCATAGCCCCCTACATTGCACCCATAGCCCCCTATTGCCCCACAGCCCCCATTGCCCCCATAGCCCCCTACATTGCACCCATAGCCCCCTATTGCCCCATAGCCCCCTATTGCCCCCATAGCCCCCTATTGCCCCATAGCTCCCTATTTCCCCCATAGCTCTCTATTGCCCCCATAGCTCTCTATTGCCCCATAGCCCCCTATTGCCCCATAGCCCCCATTGCCCCCATAGACTCCATTGCCCCCATAGCCCCCTATTGCACCCATAGCCCTCTATTGCCCCATAGCCCTCTATTGCCCCCATAGCCCTCTATTGCCCCATAGCCCCATAGTGCATCTATAGCTGCCTATAGTGCACCCATAACCCCATAGTGCACCCATAGCCCCCTACAGTGCACCCATAGCCCCTATTGCCCCATAGCCCCCATAGACTCCATTGCCCCCATAGCCTGCTATTGCACCCATAGCCCTCTATTGGACCCATAGCACCCTATTGCCCCATAGTGCACCCATACCCCCCATAGTGCACCCATAGCCCCCCATAGTGCACCCATAGCCCCATAGTGCACTCATAGCCCCCTATTGCCCCCATAGCCATTGCCCCATAGCCCCCTATTGCCCCATAGCTCCCTATTTCCCCCATAGCTCTCTATTGCCCCATAGCTCCCTATTGCCCCATAGCCCCCTATTGCACCCATAGCCCTCTATTGCCCCATAGCCCTCTATTGCCCCCATAGCCCTCTATTGCCCCATAGCCCCATAGTGCATCCATAGCTTCCTATAGTGCACCCATAACCCCATAGTGCACCCATAGCCCCCCATAGTGCACCCATAGCCCCCTACAGTGCACCCATAGCCCCCTATTGCCCCATAGCCCCCACTGCCCCCATAGACTCCATTGCCCCCATAGCCCCCTATTGCACCCATAGCCCCCTATTGCACCCATAGCCCTCTATTGCCCCCATAGCGCCCCCATAGCCCCCTATTGCCCCATAGCCCCCATTGCCCCCATAGCCTGCTATTGCACCCATAGCCCTCTATTGCACCCATAGCCCCTGTTGCCCTATAGTGCACCCATAGCCCCCCATAGTGCACCCATAGCCCCCTATTGCCCCATAGCTCCCTATTGCCCCATAGCCCCCTATTGCACCCATAGCCCCCTATTGCCCCATAGCCCCCTAACTGGCAGAAACGGCCCAAAACTGCCCCAAACCAGCCCAAATGGGCAGAAATGGCCAAAACCGGCCCCAAAACACCTCAAAACGGCAGAAATGGGCTCCAAAAATGGCCCCAAACTCCCCAAAACCGGCCCAAAATGGGCTGAAACAACCCCAAACCGGCCCAAACCGACCCAAAACGGTGCCAGATGGGTAGAAAATGCCCAAAGCTGCCCAAAACCGGCCCAAACCAGACCCCAAACGGCCAAAAATGGCCCAAAACCACTCGAAAACGGCCCCAAACTACCCCAAAATGGCCCAAAACCACCCCAAAACCGTCCCAAACCAGCCCAAAACTGTCCAAAACGGCCCCAGATGTTTGGAAACAGGTAGAAACAGGCAGAAACGGTCTGAAAACACCAAAAAACGGGCAAAAAGGGCCAAGAAACGTGCAAAAAAGGGAAGAAATGGCAAAAAAAACCACCCAAAACCAGGTAGAAACGGACCCAAACCGCCCCAAATCGGGCAGAAACGGCCCAAAAATGGGCAGAAACGGCAAAAAAAAAAAAACAAAACAGGGCTGAAACAGCAAAAAAAAAACTTAAAACTTGCAAAAATGGGCAAAAAACACCCGAAAATGGACCGAAATGGCCAAAAACCACCCCAAAACGGCCAGAAACGGGCAGGAAACACCCAAAACCGGGTGGAAACTGCCCAAATTTGCCCCAAAACCACCCAAAATTGGGAAGAAATGGGAAAAAAACACTAAAAAACACCCCAAAATGGGCAGAAACGGAAACAATCGCCCCAAACCAGGCGAAAACGGCCCAAAACCACCCAAAAAAGGGCTGAAATGACCCCAAAACCCCCCAAACCGGTCAGAAACCACCCGAAATCACCCCAAAACGGTCCGAAACACCCACAAAATTACGCCGAAAGGGTCAGAAACGCCCCCGAACCCCCTCGAAACGGACAAAAATGCACCAAAATAACCCAAAACGGCAGAAACTGACCCAAAACTGGCCCCAAAACGGTCAAAAATGACGCCGAACCCCCCCAAAACAGTCAGAAACGCCACAAAACCACACCAAATTGAGCAAACACCCCAAAACCAGCCCAAAATGCCCAGAAAAGCCCCGAAATCACCAGAAAACCGGCGAGAAACTCCCCAAAACGGTCTGAAATGACCCAAAACCACCCCAAAACAGTCAGAAATGACCCAAAACCACACCAAAACGGTCAGAAATGACCCCAAAAAGGCCAGAAACGCCCCAAAACGACCTTCAATGGAGAGGGTGGGCACTAGGACCCTGCAGCGCCCATAGCCCTCAATGGAGAGGGTGGGCACTAGGACCCTGCAGCGTCCATACACCTCAAAACGCCCAAAAATACCCCTAAAACACCCCCAAAACGCCCCCAAAACGCCCCAAAACACCCCGAACCCCAGCAGAATTCCCTAAAGCAGCCAAAAACCCCCCAAAACACCCAAAACCGCCCTTAAAACAACCGAAACTCCCCCAAATTCCCCAGAAACACTCAAAAGTGCTTCTAAAACCCCCAAACGCCCCCAAAACGTCCAAAACGCCCCTAAATCGCCCAGAACGCAACCAAAATCACCTTCAAATCACCCAAAACCACCCCGAAAACACCCAAAACCGCCCCCCAATCACCTCCAGATCGCCCAAAACCACCCCGAAACCACCCCAAACACCCCAAAACGCTCCAGAAACATCACAAAACGCCACCAAAACACTTAAAACGCCTCTAAAACGACCCAAAACGCTGCAGAAACACCCAAAAACGCCCCTAAAATGCCCCCAAAACCCCTAAAACGCCTCTGAAACACCCAAAACCGCTGCAGAAACACCCAAAAACGCCCCTAAAACGCCTCTAAAACACATCAAAACGCTACAGAAACACCGAAAAACGCCCCTAAAACGCACCCAAAACACCTAAAACGCCCCTAAAACGCCCAAAACCGCTGCAGAAACACCCAAAAACGCCCTTAAAACGCCTCTAAAACGCCCCAAAACACCCCTAAAACACCCAAAACCGCTGCAGAAACACCCCAAAACGACCCTAAAACGCCCAAGAACGCTGCAGAAACACCAAAAAACGCCCCTGAAACACCCCCCAAACACCTAAAACGCCCCTAAAATGCCCCAGAACGCTGCAGAAACAGCCAAAACCGCCCCTAAAACGCCCCCAAAACACCTAAAACGCTTCTAAATCACCCCAAAACGCTACAGAAACACCTAAAAACGCCCCTAAAATGCCCCCAAAACACCTAAAACGCCCCCAAAACACCAAAAAAAGCCCCTAAAACGCCCAAAAACGCTGCAGAAACACCCCAAAAACGCCCCTCAAACTCCCCCAAAACACCTAAAACGCTTCTAAATCACCCCAAAACGCTACAGAAACACCTAAAAAGGCCCCTAAAATGCTCCCAAAACACCTAAAACGCCTCTAAAACACTTAAAACTCCCCTAAAACGCCCCTCAAACACCCAAAAACGCTGCAGAAAAACCCCAAAACGCCCCTAAAACGCCCCCAAAACACCTAAAACGCGTCTAAAACGCCCCAAAACGCTACAGAAACACCTAAAAACGCCCCTAAAATGCCCCCAAAACACCTAAACCGCCCCCAAATCACTTAAAACGCCCCTAAAACGCCCCTCAAACGCCCAAACACGCTGCAGAAACACCCCAAAATGCCCCTAAAATGCCCCCAAAACACCTAAAACGCCCCCTAAAACGGCTATAGGGGGACCATGGGGTGGCTATGGGGCTATAGGAGGGCTATGGGGTTATAGGGTGTCTATGGGGCTATAGGGGTCTATGGGGCTATTGGAGTCTATAGGGCTATAGGGGGGCTATAGTGGTCTATGGGGCTATAGTGGTCTATGGGGCTACTAGGGGCTATGTGGCTATAGGGGGGCTATGGGGCTATAGGTGTCTATAGGGCTATAGGGGTCTATGGGCCTATTGGGGTCTATGGGCCTATTGGGGTCTATGGGCCTACTGGGGGGCTATGGGGCTATAGGGGTCTGTGGGGCTATTGGGAGGCTATTGGGCTATAGGGATGCTATGGGGAGACTAGGGTCTATGGGGCTAAAGGGGGGCTATGGGGCTATAGGGGGGCTATGGGGCTATAGGTGTCTACATGGCTATAGGGGTCTATGGGCCTATTGGGGTCTATGGGGCTATAAGGGTCTATAGGGCTATAAGGGGTCTATGGGGCTATAGGGGGGCTATGGGGCTATAGGGGTAATGGGGCTGTAGGGGGGCTATGGGGCTATAGGTGTCTGTGGGGCTATAAAGGTTTATGGGGCTATTTGGGGGCTATAGGGCTCTAGGGGGTCTATGGGGCTATAGGGGGGCTATGGGGCTATTGGGGGGCTATGGGGCTATAGGGGTCTATGGGGCTATAAAGGTTTATGGGGCTATTTGGGGGCTATGGGGCTCTAGGGGGTCTATGGGGCTATAGGGGGGCTATGGGGCTATGAGGGTCTATGGTGCTATAGGAAGGCTATGGGGCTATTGGTGGTCTATGGGGCTATACGGGGTCTATGGGGCTATAGGGGGTCTATGGGGCTCTTTGGGGGCTATGGGGCTATAGGGGTCTATGTGGCTATAGAGGGCCTACGGGGCTACTGTGGGGTCTATGGGGCTATTGGGGGGCTATGGGGTGATGGATATTGGGCTCTGGGGATGGATATGGGGACATAGGGGGTGGATATGGAGCTATAGGGCTATGGGGGGTGGATATGGGGCTATGGGGGTGCTATAGGGCTATGGGGCGGGCTATAGGGCTATAGGAGGTACATATGGGGCTATAGGGGGTGGATATGGGGCTATAGGGGTGGATATGGGGCTATGGAGGTGGCTATAGGGCAATGGGGGGTGGATATGGGGCTATAGGGATGGATATGGGGCTATAGGGGGTGGTTATAGGGCTATGGGGGCGGATATGGGGCTATGGGGGGTGGATATGGGGCTATGGGGGGTGGATATGGGGCTATGGGGTGGGCTATGGGGTTATGGGGGGTGGATATGGGGCTATGGGGAGTGGATATGGGGCTATGGGGGTGGATATGGGGCTATAGGGGTGGATATGGGGCTATGGGGGTGGATATGGGGCTATAGGGGGTGGAGATGGGGCTATGGGGGGGCTATGGGGCTATGGGGTGTGAATATGGGGCTATAGGGGGTGGATATGGGGCTATGGGGGGTGGATATGGGGCTATGGGGGGCAGATATGGGGCTATGGGGCGGGCTATGGGGCTATGGGGGGCAGATATGGGGCTATGGGGGTGGATACGGGGCTATAGGGGGTGGATATGGGGCTATGGGGGGCGGATATGGGGCTATGGGGGTGGATATGGGGCTATGGGGGGCGGATATGGGGCTATAGGGGTGGATATGGGGCTATGGGGGGCGGATATGGGGCTATGGGGGCGGATATGGGGCTATGGGGGTGGATATGGGGCTATGGGGCGGGCTATAGGGCCATGGGGGGGCGGATATGGGGCTATGTGGGGTGCTTATGGGGCTATCATGGGGGTGCAATAACACCCTCCTATTGCCCCGCTCTGATTGGCTGCCAGTCACATCCCAGCGCTCCCATTGGCCAAAAGGCTTTTGATTGGCTACTTCCCCCCCCAGTCGCTGTGATTGGCTGACATCCCTTCCAGCCTCCTCATTGGCTGCCTGCTCCCCTTAGTCCCTCCCCCTCTCTCCCATTCCCCCCCCCCCATTGGCTGCCGGCTCATCGCCCCTTTGCAGGCCGCAGCCAATCAGAACGCGGCTCTGCCCCCATTCCCCCCCCCCCGCCTTCTCGGCTCTGATTGGCTGAGGGACGGGAGCGGCTCCGCCCCCATTGGGAGCCAGGGGGCGCCCTAAAGCCGCGGCTCGGCCAATGGGGAGGCTGCAAAGCCCCGGGTGACCCCGGGACCAACCAATGAGGAGAGGGGGAGGTTGGCGGCCAATGAGGAGCCAGGAGCGCAAAGGGGGGCAGTGGGGACAGCCAATGAGGAGCCAGTGGTGGCCAATGGGGGGTCAGCAGTGACCAATGAGGAGTCAGGAGCGCAAAGGGGGGCAGTGGTGGCAGCCAATGAGGAGCCAGGAGAGCAAAGGGGGGGTCAGCAGTGGCCAATGAGGAGCCAGGAGCACGCAGCAGGACAGCCAATGAGAAGCCAGGAGCGCAAAGGGGGGCTGCAATGGCAGCCAATGAGAAGCCAGTGGTGGCCAATGGGGGGTCCGCAGTGACCAATGAGGAGTCAGGAACACGCAGCAGGGCAGCCAATGAGGAGCCAGGATCACAAAGAGGGGCAGCAGTGGCAGCCAATGAGGAACCAGGAGCACAGAGGGGGGCTGCAATGGCAGCCAATGAGGAGCCAGTGGTGGCCAATGGGGGGTCAGCAGTGGCCAATGAGGAGCCAGGAGCACAAAGGGGGGCAGTGGGGATGGCCAATGAGGAGCCAGTGGTGGCCAATAGGGGGTCAGCAGTGGCCAATGAGGAGCCAGGAGCACAAAGGGGGCAGCGGTGGCAGCCAATGAGGAGCCAGTGGCAGCCAATGGGGGGTCAGCATTGGCCAATGAGGAGTCAGGAGCACGCAGCAGGGCAGCCAATGAGAAGCCAGGAGCGTGCATGGGGGCAGAGGTGGCAGCCAATGAGGAGCCAGGAGCACAAAGGGGGACAGTGGGGACAGCCAATGAGGAGCCAGTGGCAGCCAATGGGGGGTCAGCAGCGGCCAATGAGGAGCCAGGAGAGCAAAGGGGGGGTCAACAGCAGCCAATGAGGAGCAGGAGCACAAAGGGGGGCTGCAATGGCAGCCAATGAGGAGCCAGTGGTGGCCAATGGGGGGTCAGCTGTGACCAATGAGCAAGCGGCGGCGGCCATCTTGGATTCGGTGTCAGCCAATGAGAACTCAACGGCGGCCATCTTGGATTCATTCTCACCCAATGAGAGATCACCGGCGGCCATCGTTTTACCCCAAAATCGCCTCTTTTTAACCCAAAATCGCCTCTTTTTGACCCAAAATCGCCTCTTTTTAACCCAAAATCGCCTCTTTTTGACCCAAAATAGCCTCTTTTTAACCAAAAATCGCCACTTTTTAACCCAAAATCGCCACTTTTTAACCCAAAATCGCCTCTTTTTGACCCAAAATCGCCTCTTTTTAACCCAAAATCGCCTCTTTTTGATCCAAAATCGCCTCTTTTTAACCCAAAATGAGCCCCATCCTCCCCCTCCATAACAGAACCAATGAGGAATGACCCAAAATCGCCTCTTTTTGACCCAAAATCGCCTGTTTTTGACCCAAAATCTCCTCTTTTTAACCCCAAATCGCTTCTTTTTAACCCAAAATCGCCTCTTTTTGACCCAAAATTGCCTCTTTTTAACCCAAAATCGCCTCTTTTTGACCCCAAATCGCTTCTTTTTAACCCAAAATCACCACTTTTTGACCCAAAATCGCCTCTTTTTGACCCAAAATGAGCCCCATCCTCCCCCTCCATAACAGAACCAATGAGGAATGACCCAAAATCGCCTCTTTTTGACCCAAAATCGCCTTTTAACCCAAAATCGCCTCTTTTTAACCCCAAATCACCTCTTTTTGACCCAAAATCTCCTCTTTTTGACCCGAAAATGACCCGCCTCCCCCCTCCATAACAGAACCAATGAGGAATGACCCAAAATCGCCTCTTTTTAACCCAAAATCGCCTCTTTTTAACCAAAAATCGCCTCTTTTTGACCCAAAATGAGCCTCCTCCCCCCTCCATAACAGAACCAATGGGGAATGACCCAAAATCGCCTCTTTTTGACCCAAAATCGCCACTTTTTACCCAAAATCGCCTCTTTCTGACCCAAAATCGCCTCTTTTTGACCCAAAATCGCCTCTTTTTAACCCAAAATCGCCTCTTTCTGACCCAAAATCGCCTCTTTTTAACCCAAAATCGCCTCTTTCTGACCCAAAATCGCCTCTTTTTGACCCAAAGTCGCCTCTTTTTAACCCAAAATCGCCTCTTTCTGACCCAAAATCGCCTTTTTAACCCAGAATCGCCTCTTTTTGACCCAAAATCGCCTCTGTTTGACCCAAAATCGCCTCTTTTTAACCCAAAATCGCCTTTCTGACCCAAAATCGCCTCTTTTTAACCCAAAATCGCCTCTTTTTGACCCCAAATCGCCTCTGTTTGACCCAAAATCGCCTCTTTTTAACCCAAAATGAGCCCCCTCCCCCCTCCATAACAGAACCAATGAGGAATGACCCAAAATCACCTCTTTTTAACCCAAAATCACCTCTTTTTGACCCCAAATCGCCTCTTTTTAACCCAAAATCGCCACTTTTTAACCCAAAATCACCTCTTTTTGACCCAAAATCGCCTCTTTTTAACCCAAAATCGCCTCTTTATGACCCAAAATCGCCTCTTTTTGACCCAAAATCGCCTCTTTTTAACCCAAAATCGCCACTTTTTAACCCAAAATCGCCTCTTTTTGACCTTAGGAGGGCTCCTAAGGGGGGGGGGGGGGGTTGCCCCATAAAGGGGTCTTAAGGGGGGGTTCAGCCCCATACAGGGCCAATCGGTAGTGATTGATTGGGATTGATTGGGATCGATAGGGATCGATTGGGATTGATTGGGATTGATTGGGATCGATGGTGATTGGGATTGATTGGGATTGATTGGGAGCTATTGGGATTGATTGGGATCGATCGGGATTGATTGGGATCGATAGGGATCGATAGGGATTGGGATCGATACGGATTGATTGGGATTCTTTGGGATCGATAGGGATTGATTGGGATTGATTGGGATCGATAGGGATTGATTGGGATTGATTGGGATTGATTGGGATTGATTGGGATCGATAGGGATTGATTAGGATCGATTGGGATTGATAGGGATTGATTGGGATCGATAGGGATTGATTGGGATTGATTGGGATTGATTGGGATCGATCGGGATTGATTGGGATTGATTGGGATCGATCGGGATTGATTGGGATTGATTAGGATCGATTGGGATTGATAGGGATTGATTGAAATTGGGATTGATTTTGATCGGTAGGGATCGATAGGGATCGATAGGGATCGATTGGGATCGATAGGGATTGATTGGGATTGATTGGGATCGATAGGGATTGATTGGGATTGATTGGGATCGATTGGGATCGATTGGGATTGATTGGGATCGATAGGGATTGATTGGGATTGATTGGGATCGATCGGGATTGATTGGGATCGATATTGATTGGGAATGATAGGGTTTGATTGGGATCGATCGGGATTGATTGGGATTGATTGGGATTGATTGGGATCGATATTGATTGGTAGTGACAGGGATTGATTGGGATTGGTTGGGATGGATTTGGATTGATTGGGATCGATAGGGATTGATTGGGATCGATCGGGATTGATTGGGATCGAGAGATAGGGATTGATCAGGATTGGGATTGATAGTGGGATCAATCGGGATTGATTGGGATTGATTGATTGGGATCGATAGGGATTGGGATTGATTTGGATCAATAGGGATTGATTGGGATCGATAGGGATTGATTGGGATTGATTGGGATCGATAGGGATTGATTGGGATCGATAGGGATTGGGATTGATTGGGATCGATAGGGATTGATTGGGATTGATTGGGATTGATTGGGATTGATTGGGATCGATAGGGACTGATTGGGATTGATTGGGATTGATTGGGATTGATTGGGATCGATTGGGATCGATAGAGATTGAGATCGATTGGGATTGATAGGGATTGATTGGGATCGATAGGGATTGATTGGGATTGATTGAAATCGACAGGGATTGATTTTGATCGATAGGGATCGATAGGGATCGATTGGGATTGATTGGGATCGATTGGGATTGATTGGGATCGATAGGGATTGATTGGGATCGATTGGGATTGATTGGGATCGATCAGGATTGATTGGGATCGATAGGGATTGATTGGGATTGATTCGGATCGATAGGGATCGATAGGGATCGATTGGGATTGATAGGGATTGATTGGGATTGTTTGGGATCGATAGGGATCGATTGGGATTGATTGGGATCGATTGGGATTGATTGGGATTGATTGGGATCGATAGGGATTGATTTGGATCGATAGGGATTGATTGGGATTGATTGGGATCAATAGGGATCGATTGGGATTGATTGGGATGATTGGGATCGATAGGGATTGATAGGGATTGATTGGGATCGATAGAGGATTGATTGGGATCGATAGGGATCAATAGGGATTGATTGGGATCGATAGGGATTGATTTGGATCGATAGGGATTGATTGGGATCGATTGGGATTGATTGGGATTGATTGGGATTGAGTGGGATCGATAGGGATTGATTGGGATCGATTGGGATTGATTGGGATTGATTGGTATAGATAGGGATTGTTCAGGATTGATAGCGATTGATTGTTATTGATTGGGATTGATAGGGCTTGATAATGATCGATAACGATTGGCAGTGATTGATAGGAAATGATAATGATTGGCGGTTATTGATCGGGATTGGCAATGATTGATTGGATGTGATCGATCAGCAGTGACCGATCGGCAGTGATTGATCAGCTGTGATTGATCGGCAGTGATCGATCAGCAGTGATCGATCGGCATTGATTGATCAGCAGTGATTGATTGGCAGTGATCAATCGGCAGTGATTGATCAGCAGTGATTGATCGGCAGTGATCGAACGCCAGTGATCGATCGCCAGTGATCGATCGGCAGTGATTGATCGGCAGTGATCGATCGGCAATGATTGATCGGCAGTGATTGATCGGCAGTGATCGATTGGCAGTGATTGATCGGCAGTGATCGATCGGCAATGATTGATCGGCAGTGATCGATCGGCAGTGATTGATGGGTATTGATGGGTATTGATGGGTATTGATGGCTATTGATGGCTATTGATGGCTTATTGATGGGCATTGATGGGTATTGATGGGCATTGATGGCTATTGATGGCTATTGATTGGCATTGATGGGTATTGATCAGCATTGATGGGTATTAATGGATATTGATAGATATCGGTGGACGTTATTGATGGATGTTGATGGATATCGATGGATATTAATCGGTATCGATGGACATTGATGGATATCAATGGATATCGATGGGCATTATTGATGAATACTGATGGCTATTGATGGCTATTAATCGATATTGATGGATATTGATGGATATCAATGGACATTATTGATGAATATTGATGGATATCGATGGATATCGATGGATATTAATTGATATTGATGGACATTGATGGATATCGATGGGCATTATTGATGAATATTGATGGATATTAATCGATATTGATGGACATTGATGAATATTGATGGATATCGATGGACATTATTGATGAATATTGTTGATATTGACGCATATTAATAGATATCGATCAACATCGATGGACATCGATGGACATTGATGGGTATTGATGGGTATTGATGGGCATTGATGGGCATTGATGGCTATTGATGGGCATTGATGGGTATTGATGGCTATTGATGCGTATTGATCGTATTGATCGGTATTGATCGGTATTGATAGGCATTGCCTGTCCGTTTTGAGTAAAAAAAAGCCAATTCCTGCCCAGGCTTCGTCTCCCCTTCAAATGACCCCAAAATCCCATTAATTTCACCCAAACTGAGCCCTAGAGTGGTCCCCACACGGGAAGGGGGCTTTAGGACCGCGCTGTCCCCACTCCGCCTCCTGATTGGCTCGTCCGCCGCCTGTGGCACCCATAGAGCAAATCAGCGACGGAGGAGGGCGGGACTGCCGCGTCTTAAAGCGGCAATGGTGCGGATGGGGGGGTCGCAGCTTCTTAAAGCGGCACCGGGGTAGCGCCGTCGCGTCTTAAAGCGGCAATGACGGGTTGGAAGGGGTTTATTGAGAAAGGAAGGGGGGCCTGCGCATGCCTCTTAATTACAACCTCAATGGCAGCCGCGTTAATGAGCTAATTAATTGTTACACCGCTTAATTAACCGCTTTAAAGGGGGGGCCCGCATAGCATTGCCCCTTTAAGAGCGCGGCGTCTCCATGGCAACTCACCTCATTCCCTAACTGCGCATGCGTAGAGGCCGGGGAGGCGGGAACCGGGCCAAGATGGCGGCCGCGGGCTGAGGGGAGCGGAGCCGCTTCCGGTTCGTGTTAACGGGGTCAGGTTCGTGTTAACGGGGTCCGGTTCGTGTTGACGGGGTCAGGTTCGTGCTATCGGGGTCCAGTTCGTGTTATCGGGGTCCGGTTCGTGTTATGGGGGTCCGGTTCGTGTTAACGGGGTCCGGTTCGTGTTATGGGGGTCCGGTTCGTGTTAACGGGGTCCGGTTCATGTTATGGGGGTCCGGTTCGTGTTATGGGGGTCAGGTTCGTGTTATGGGGGTCAGGTTCGTGTTATGGGGGTCTGGTTCGTGTTATGGGGGTCCGGTTCGTGTTAACGGGGTCCGGTTCGTGTTATGGGGGTCCGGTTCGTGTTAACGGGGTCAGGTTCGTGTTATGGGGGTCCGGTTCGTGTTATGGGGGTCAGGTTCGTGTTATCGGGGTCAGGTTCGTGTTATGGGGGTCTGGTTCCTGTTATCGGGGTCCGGTTCGTGTTAACAGGGGTCCGGTTCGTGTTATCGGGGTCAGGTTCGTGTTATGGGGGTCCGATTCGTGTTAAGGGGGTCCGGTTCGTGTTAACGGGGTCCGGTTCGTGTTATGGGGGTCAGGTTCGTGTTAACGGGGTCCGGTTCGTGTTAAGGGGGTCCGGTTCGTGTTAACGGGGTCAGGTTTGTGTTATGGGGGTCCGGTTCGTGTTAACGGGGTCCGGTTCGTGTTATGGGGGTCAGGTTCGTGTTAACGGGGTCCGGTTCGTGTTAATGGGGTCCGGTTCGTGTTATGGGGGTCCGGTTCGTGTTAACGGGGTCCGGTTCGTGCTATGGGGGTCAGGTTCGTGTTAAGGGGGTGCGGTTCGTGCTATGGGGTCCGGTTCGTGCTAACGGGCTCCGGTTCTTGTTAAGGGGATCCGGTTCGTGTTATGGGGGTCCGGTTCGTGTTAACGGGGTCCGGTTCGTGTTAACGGGGTCCGGTTCGTGTTAAGGGGGTCCGGTTCGTGTTAACGGGGTCAGGTTCATGTTAACGGGGTCAGGTTCGTGTTAACGGGGTCCGGTTTGTGTTAATGGGGTCAGGTTCTTGTTAACGGGGTCCGGTTCGTGTTATGGGGGTCCGGTTCATGTTAACGGGGTCAGGTTCGCGTTATGGGGGTCTCTATGGGGTCTCTATGGGGTCTCTTTGCATCTCTATGGGGTCTCTATGGGGTTTCTATGGGTCGCTGTGGGTCTCTATGGGGTCTCTATGGGGTTGCTGTGGGTCTCTATGGGGTCTCTATGGGGCTTCTGTGGGGTCTGTATGGTTTTCTATGGGGTCTCTCTGGGTCTGTATGGGTTCTCTCTGGGTCTCTGTGGGTCTCTATGGGCTCCCTATGGGTCTCTGTCTTTATGGGGTCTCTATGGGGTACCTGTGGGGTCCCTATGGGGGCTCTCTGGGTCTCTCTGGGTCTCTGTGGGGTTCCTATGGGGTCTCTTTGGGTCTCTATGGGTCGCTATGGGTCTTTATGGGGTCTCTGTGGGGTCTCTATGGGGGCTCTCTGGGTCCCGATGGGTCTCTGTGGGGTTCCTATGGGGTGTCTATGGGTCTCTGTGGGTCCCCATGGGGTCTCCATGGGTCTCTATGGGTCCCCATGGGGTCTCTATGGGGTCCCTATGGGTCTCTATGGGGTCTCTATGGGTCCCTATGGGGTCCCCATGGGGTCTCTATGGGTCCCTATGGGTCTCTATGGGTCCCCATGGGGTCTCTATGGGTCCCTATGGGTCTCTATGGGTCCCTATGGGGTCCCTATGGGGTCTCCATGGGTCTCTGTGTGTCTCTATGGGTCCCCATGGGGTCTGCATGTGTCTCTATGCGTCTCTATGTGTCCCTATGGGGTCCCCATGGGGTCTCTATGGGTCCCTATGGGGTCTCTATGGGTCTCTATGCGGTCCCCATGAGGTCTCTATGGGTCCCCATGGGGTCTCTATGGGTCCCTATGGGGTCTCTATGGGGTCCCCATGGGGTCTCTATGGGTCCCTATGGGTCTCTATGGGGTCCCCATGGGGTCTCTATGGGTCCCTATGGGTCTCTATGGGGTCCCCATGGGGTCTCTATGGGTCCCTATGGGTCTCTATGGGTCCCCATGGGGTCTCTATGGGTCCCTATGGGTCTCTATGTGCTCCTCATGTCCCCCCCCCCCCTTCCCCCCCCAGCCCCATGGACGCTCCCCCCTCCCCCCTCCCCTCTTCCCCCCCTCCCCCCCTCCCCACCCCCCCACCCCCCCCTCCCCTTTCCTCTCCCCTCCCCCCCCCCACCCCCCCTCCCCCCTCTTCCCCCCCCCTTTCCCCTTCCCCTTCCCCCCCCCCTCCTCGCCCCCCAAGTGCTCTCGATGGGGCAGCCCCATGGGAGATCCCCTGCAGCGATGAGGAGGGGGAACCCCCCGGGGGGTGGCTGCCCCCCCCCGCCGACATCCGTCGCCTCTATGAGCTCTTAGCTGGGGGCGGGGCCGGATCCGGGCCACGCCCACCGCCCCTTTTGCTCCGCCTCCGGACACGCCCACGCCGCCAACCAACCCCGGACCCCCCCAGTGATGACGAGCAAGGGGTTGGGGGCCAGCCCCAGAGCGAGGGAGAAGAGGAGGAGAAGTGGGGTCCTATGGGGAGGGGTCTATGGGGGGTTAAAGGGGGTCTATGGGGGTCTATGGGGGGTTAAAGGGGGTCTATGGGGGTCTGTGGGGGGGCTATGGGGGGTTAAAGGGGGGTTTATGGGGGTCTATGGGGGGCTATGGGGGGGCTATGGGGGGTTAAAGGGGGGTTTATGGGGGTCTATGGGGGGCTATGGGGGGGCTATGGGGGGTTAAAGGGGGTCTATGGGGGGCTATGGGGGGTTAAAGGGGGGTTTATGGGGGTCTATGGGGGGTTAAAGGGGGTCTATGGGGGGTTAAAGGGGGGTTTATGGGGGTCTATGGGGGTTAAAGGGGGCTATGGGGGGTCAAAGGGGGTCTATAGGGGGCTATGGGGGGCTATGGGGGGTTAAAGGGGGGTTTATGGGGGGTCTGGGGGAGGCTATGGGGGTCTATGGGGGGTTAAAGGGGGGTTTATGGGGGGCTATGGGGGTCTATGGGGGGTTAAAGGGGGTCTATGGGGGGTTAAAGGGGGATTTATGGGGGTCTATAGGGCGTCTATGGGGGGTTAAAGGGGGTCTATGTGGGGTTAAAGGGGGGTTTATGGGGGTCTGGGGGGTTAAAGGGGGTCTATGGGGGGTTAAAGGGGGGTTTATGGGGGCTATAGGGGTGTCTGTGGGGGGCTATGGGGGGGTCTGTGAGGGGTTAAAGGGGGTCTATGGGGGTTGAAGGGGGTCTATGGGGAGCTATTGGGGTGTATGTGGGTCTATGGGGGGTCTGTGGGGGGCTATGGGGGGTTAAAGGGGGGTTTATGGGGGGCTATAGGGGTGTCTGTGGGGGTCTATGGGGGGCTATGGGGGTGTATGGTGGGTCTGGGGGAGGCTATGGGGTGGCTATGGGGGTCTATGGGGGGTTAAAGTGGGTCTATGGGGGGTTAAATGGGGGTTTAATTGGGGGCTATGGGGGTGTATGGGGGGTCTGGGGGAGGCTATGGGGTGGCTATGGGGGTTAAAGTGGGGTTTATGGGGGGCTATGGGGGGTCTGTGGGGGGTCTATGGGGGGTTAAAGGGGGTCTATGGGGGTTAAAGTGGGCTTTATGGGGGTCTATGGGGGTGTCTGTGGGGGGGTCTATGGGGGGCTATGGGGGGTTAAAGGGGGTCTATGGGGGTTAAAGGGGGCTTTATGGGGGTCTATGGGGAACTATGGGGGTCTATGGGGAGTCTGTGGGGGGCTATAGGGGGTCTATGGGGGTTGAAGGGGGTCTATGGGGAGCTATTGGGGTGTATGGGGGTCTATGGGGGTGTCTGTGGGGGGCTATGGGGGGTCTGTGGGGGGCTATAGGGGGTCTATGGGGGGCTATGGGGGTCTATGGGGGGTTAACGGGGGTGTATGGGGGGCTATGGGGGTGTATGGGGGGTCTGGGGGAGGCTATGGGGTGGCTATGGGGGTTAAAGGGGGGTTTATGGGGGGTCTGTGGGGGGTTAAAGGGGGTCTATGGGGGGTTAAAGGGGGCTTTATGGGGGTCTATGGGGAGCTATGGGGAGTCTGTGGGGGGTTAAAGGGGGTCTCTGGGGGTCTATGGGGGTTTCTGTGGGGTTCTATGGGGAGTCTGTGGGGGGTTAAAGGGGGTCTATGGGGGTCAATTGGGTGTTTATGGGGGTCTAGGGGAGGGCTATGGGGGTCTATGGGGGGTTTAATTGGGTCGGGGGGGTTTATGGGGGTCTGTGGGGAGCGTATGGGGGTCTATGGGTGATCTGTGGGGGGGTCTGGAGGGGGTCTAGGGGTGTCTATGGGGGGTTATGGAGGTCTATGGGGGGGTCTGTGGGGTCTGGGAGTGTCTAATGGGGTCTAAGGGGGTTTATTGGGGTCTAAGGGGGGGTTCAGGGGGCCCTATGGGGTGTCTATGGGGGGTTATGGAGGTCTATGGGGGGTCTATGGGGTCTGGGGGGGGTCTAATGGGGTCTAAGGGGGTTTATTGGGGTCTAAGGGGGGGTTCGGGGGGGCCTATGGGGTGTCTATGGGGGGTTATGGGGGGCTCATTTTGGGATCCTCCCCCCCCAGACCTCCCCCCCCCACTGAGTTCGACTTCGATGACGACCCCGCTCCCCCCAAACCGGCCCTCATCGACCGGCCCCGTGCCCCTGGTGAGTACCGAAACACCCCCAAAACACCCCAAAACCACCTAAAATCACCCCAAAATGGCCTAAAAACACCCCAAAACCGCCTAAAATCACCCCAGAATGGCCTAAAATCACCACGAAACCACCTAAAATCACCCGAAAATGGCCTAAAACCACCCCAAAACCACCTAAAATCACCCCCAAAACCATAAAAACAACCCCAAAACCGCCTAAAATCACCCCAAAATGGTCTAAAATAACCCCAAAACTGCCTAAAATCATCCAAAAACCGTGTAAAACCACCCGAAAAGTGCCTAAAATCACCCCCAAAAATGTAAAACCACCCCCAAACCGCCTAAAATCACCCAAAACTGTGTAAAACCACCCCAAAACTGCCTAAAATCACCCCAAAAAAGTAAAAGCACCCCAAAACCGCCTAAAACCACCCCAAAACCTTCTAAAATCCCCCAAAACTGCCTAAAATCACCCCAAAAACTGCCTAAAACCACCCCGAAACCGCCTAAAACCACCCCAAAACTGCCTAAAATCACCCCAAAAACACCTAAAACCACCCCAAAACTGCCTAAAATCACCCTAAAACCGCAAAAAATCACCCCAAAACCGCCTAAAACAACCCCAAAACCGCCTAAAATCACCCTTGAAACGCCTAAAACTGCCCTTGAAACTCCTATAAACACCCTTGAAACATCTAAAACCACCCTTGAAACGCCTAAAAACGCCCGCGAAACTTCCCCAAAACCGCCCCCAAAACGCCTAAAAACACCCTTGAAACGCCTCAAAAACGCCTAAAAAAGCCCCAAAACGCCTAAAAACGCCCCTGAAACGCCTAAAAACACCCTTGAAACGCCCCAAAAACGCCTAAAAAGGCCCTAAAACACCCATAAACGCCTCCAAAACGCCCCTGAAACACCCAAAAACGCCTCCAAAACGCCCCCGAAATGCCCAAAACCGCCATCGAAACACCTAAAAACGCCCCTAAACACCTAACAACGCCCCCGAAACGCCTAAAAATGCCCCCAAAACACCTAAAAATGCCCCCAAAACACCTAAAAACGCCCCTGAAACGCCTAAAAACACCCTTGAAATGCCCCAAAAATGCCTAAAAAAGCCCCAAAATGCCCAAAAACGCCCCGAAACGCCCCCGAAACGCCTAAAAGCGCCCCCGAAATCTGCCTGAAATGCCTAAAAATGCTCCCGTAACACCTAAAAACGCCCATAAAACGCCCGCGAAACGCCCGAAAACGTCTAAAAACATCCCCAAAATGCCTAAAAATGCCCCCGAAACGCCTAAAAACACCCTTGAAACGCCCCAAAAACGCCTAAAAAAGCCCTAAAACGCCCCTGAAACCCCTAAAACCACCCTTGAAACGCCCCAAAACGCCTAAAACCACCCTTGAAACGCCTAAAAACGCCCCTGAAACGCCTAAAAACACCCTTGAAATGCCTAAAAACACCCCCAAAATGCCTAAAACCACCTTTGAAACGCCCCAAAAATGCCTAAAAAAGCCCCGAAACGCCTAAAAACGCCCCCGAAACATCTAAAAACACCCCAAAAATGCCTAAAAATGCTCCCGAAACACCTAAAAACGCCCCTAAAACGCCCTAAACCACCCCTGAAACGCCTAAAAAAGCCCAAAAACGCCCCCGAAACACCTAAAAACGCCCCTGAAACGCCCCAAAAGACCCTTAAAATGCCCCAAAACCGCCTAAAAACACCTAAAAACGCCCCAAAACCGCGCTCGTCTCGCCCCGTAGGTGCCGTTCCGCGCGGTCGGAAGCGGGAGGCGCGTCTGGAGAAGGTGCTGTCGGACCTGCAGCGCCACCAGCGCCTGGAGGAGCAGATCCTGCGCACAGGCAGGGACCTCTTCCCCCCGGGGCCCGACGGAGAAACCCCCCCGAAGAGGGGGCCGGGGCTGCTCCTGCGGCAGCGCAAGTACTGAGAGACGAGAAACGGGGCAAAAAACGCCAAGAACGGCACAAAAAGGTGGAGAAACGGCCCTGAAACGGTCGAAAATGGCCAGAAACGGCCTTGAAACCGCCAAAAATTGCCCCAAGTGGCCCTGAAACTGTCAAAAATTGCCCCAAATGGTCCTGAAACAGTGAAAAATGACCCAAAACAGCCCCGAAACGGTCGAAAATGGCCCGAAACGGCCTTGAAACCGTCAAAAATTGCCCCAAGTGGCGCTGAAACTGACAAAAATGACCCAAAATAGCCCCGAAACAGTCGAAAATTGCCCGAAATGGCCCCGAAACGGTCGAAAATGAGCCAACACTACCCCGAAACAGTCGAAAATTCCTGAAACGGCCCTGAAACAGTCAAAAATGACCCGAAACAGCCCTGAAACCATCAAAAATTGCCCCAAGTGGCCCTCAAACTGTCAAAAATTGTCCCAAGGGGCCCTGAAACTGTCAAAAATTGCCCCAAGTGGCCCTGAAACTGTCAAAAATGGCCCAAAATAGCCCCGAAACAGTCGAAAATTGCCAGAAATGGCCCCGAAACGGTCAAAAATGAGCCAACACTACCCCGAAACAGTCGAAAATTCCTGAAACGGCCCTGAAACAGTCAAAAATGACCCGAAACAGCCCTGAAACCATCAAAAATTGCCCCAAGTGGCCCTCAAACTGTTAAAAATTGTCCCAAGTGGCCCTGAAACTGTCAAAAATGACCCAAACCAGCCCCGAAACAGTTGAAAATTGCCAGAAATGGCCCCAAAATGGTCGAAAATGAGCCAAAACTGCCCCGAAACAGTCGAAAATTGCCAGAAATGGCCCCGAAACGGTCGAAAATGAGCCAAAACTGCCCCGAAACAGTCAAAAATTCCTGAAACGGCCCTGAAACGGTCAAAAATTCCTGAAACGGCCCTGAAACAGTCAAAAATGACCTGAAACAGCCCTGAAACCATCAAAAATTGCCCCAAGTGGCCCTGAAACTGTCAAAAATGACCCGAAACAGCCCTAAAACGGTTGAAAATGGCCCGAAACGGCCTTGAAACCGCCAAAAATTGCCCCAAGTGGCCCTGAAACTGTCAAAAATTGCCCCAAGTGGCCCTGAAACTGTCAAAAATGGCCCAAAACAGCCCCAAAACAGTCGAAAATTGCCCGAAATGGTCCTGAAATGGTCGAAAATGAGCCAAAACCGCCCTGAAATGGTCAAAAATTCCTGAAACGGCCCTGAAACAGTCAAAAATGACCTGAAACAGCCCTGAAACCATAAAAAATTGCCCCAAGTGGCCTTGAAACTGTCAAAAATGACCCAAACCAGCCCGGAAACGGTCGAAAATGGCCCGAAACGGCCTTGAAACTGCCAAAAATTGCCCCAAGTGGCCCTGAAACTGTCAAAAATGGCCCCAAGTGGCCCTGAAACTGTCAAAAATGACCCAAAACAGCCCCGAAACAGTCGAAAATTGCCCGAAATGGCCCTGAAACTGTCAAAAATTGCCCCAAATGGTCCTGAAACAGTCAAAAATGACCCGAAACAACCCTGAAACGGTCGAAAATGACCCAGAACACCCCTGAAACAGTGGAAAATTGCCCGAAATGGCCCCAAAACGGTCGAAAATGAGCCAAAACTACCCTGAAACAGTCAAAAATGACCCGAAACAGCCCTGAAACTATCAAAAATTGCCCCAAGTGGCCCTGAAACTGTCAAAAATGACCCAAAACAGCCCCGAAACGGTCGAAAATGGCCCGAAACGGCCTTGAAACCATCAAAAATTGCCCCAAGTGGCCCTGAAACTGTCAAAAATAGCCCCAAGTGGCCCTGAAACAGTCAAAAATGGCCTGAAATGGCCCCCAAATGGTCAAAAGTTGCCCCAAACAGCCCTGAAACGGTCAAAAATGGCCCAAAACGGCCTTGAAACCGTCAAAAATTGCCCCAGGTGGCCCTGAAACTGTCAAAAATGACCCAAAATAGCCCCGAAACAGTCAAAAATTGCCCGAAATGGCCCCGAAACGGTCGAAAATTGCCCAAAATGGCCCTGAAATGGTCAAAAATGGCCTCAAATGGCCCTGAAACAGTCAAAAATGACCTGAAACAGCCGTGAAACAGTCAAAAATGGCCCAGAACAGCCCTGAAACAGTCGAAAATGGCCAGAAACGGCCCCAAAATGGTCGAAAATTGCCCAAAATGGCCCTGAAACAGTCAAAAATGACCTGAAACAGCCCCATAACAGTCAGAAATGACCCGAAACAGTCGAAAATGGTCAGAAATGGCCCCAAAAAGGTCAAAAATTGCCCAAAACGGCCCCCGAATGGCAAAAAATGATCCAAACCAGCAAAAAATGCAGAGAAACGGCCCCAAAACGCCTGGAAACGGCCCCGAAATGAGAGAAATCAGCCCCAAAACGCCTGGAAACAGCTCAAAAACACCTAAAGGCAGCCAAAAATGCTTGAAAACGCCCCCAAAATGCCTGGAAACTGCCCCAAAACGCCTGGAAACAGCTCAAAAACGCCTGGAAACAGCCCCAAAATGCTTGAAAACTGCCCAAAAACGCATGGAAACTGCCCCAAAATGGCCCTAAAATGCCTGGAAACAGCCCAAAAACACCTGGAAACAGCCCAAAACGCTTGAAAACGGCCCAAAAACGCCTGGAAACTGCCCCAAAACGCCTGGAAACAGCTCAAAAACGCCTGGAAACAGCCCCAAAATGCTTGAAAACAGCCCCAAAACGCCTGGAAACTGTCCCAAAATGGCCCTAAAATGCCTGGAAACAGCTCAAGAACACCTGGAAACAGCCCAAAACGCTTGAAAACGGCCCCAAAAACGCCTGGAAACGCTCCCAAAACGCCCGAAAGTGGCCCCAAAATGCGTGAAAACTGCCCCAAAACGGCCCCAAAACGCTTGAAAACGACCCCAAAACGCCTGGAAACGCTCCCGAAACGGCCCCGAAACGCCTGAAACCCGCCCAAAATGCCCCAAACCCAATAAAACTGGATCTTGCCGAGGGCGTTTTGGGGCCATTTCAGTGGATTTTGGTTAAGAGGGAGGGGGGAGCACCCGGGTTTGGGGGGGGGGGTTCAAGGGGGGTGGGGGGGCACAAAGGGACACCAAAACCCCCTTAAATTGCCCCAAAATCGCCTTGAATTGCCCCAAATCCCCTTAAATTACCCAAAACCGCCTTAAATTGCCCCAAAATCGCCTTAAATTGCCCCAAAATCACCTTAAATTACCCCCAAATCCCCTTAATTTGCCCCAAAATCCCCTTAAATTGCCCCAAATCGCCTTAAATTGCCCCAAAATCCCTTTACATTGCTCCAAAACCCCCTTAAATTGCCCCAAAACCGCCTTAAATTGCCCCAAACCCCCTCAAATTGCCCCCAAATCCCCTTAAATTACCCAAATTCCCCTTGAATTGCCCCAAAACCCCCTTAAATTGCCCCAAAACCCCCTTAAATTGCCCCAAAACCGCCTTAAATTGCCCCAAACCCCCTTAAATTGCCCCAAAATCCCCTTAAATTGCCACAAAACCCCCTTAAATTACCCAAAATTCCCTTAAATTGCCCCAAAACCTCCTTAAATTACCCAAAATTCCCTTAAATTACCCCAAAACCCCCTTAAATTGCCCCAAAATCGCCTTAAATTGCCCAAAATCCCCTTAAATTGCCCCAAAATCCCCTTAAATTGCCCAAAACACCCTTAAATTGCCCCAAAACCGCCTTAAATTGCCCCAAAACCCCCTTAAATTCCCCCCAAATCCCCTTAAATTACCCAAAATGGGCTTAAATTGCCCCAAAATCCCCTTAAATTGCCCAAAACCCCCTTAAATTACCCCCAAATCCCCTTAAATTACCCAAAACCCCCTTAAATCACCCCAAATCCTCTTAAATTAACCAAAATCCCCTTAAATTGCCCCAAAATCCCCTTAAATTACCCAAAACCCCCTTAAATTGCCCCAAAATCGCCTTAAATCACCCCAAATCCTCTTAAATTAACCAAAATCCCCTTAAATTGCCCCAAAACCGCCTTAAATTGCCCCAAAACCCCCTTAAATTACCCAAAACCGCCTTAAATTACCCAAAATCCCCTTAAATTGCCCCAAAACTGCCTTGAATTACCCAAAACCGACTTAAATTGCCCCAAAACCCCCTTAAATTGCAAAAATCCCCTCAAATTACCCCAAACCCCCTTAAATTGCCCCCAAATCCCCTTAAATTGCCCCAAAATCCCGTTAAATTACCCAAAACCGCCTTAAATTGCCCCAAAACCCCCTTAAATTACCCCCAAATCCCCTTAAATTACCCAAAAACCCCTTAAATTGCCCCCAAATCCTCTTAAATTACCCAAACCCCCCTTAAATTGCCCCAAAATCTCCTTAAATTGCCCCAAAATCCCCTTAAATTGCCCCAAAACCCCTTTAACCCCATTTAAGGCAA